>NC_134488.1:73051949-73054449 GCF_040206685.1 Ascaphus truei | reverse complement strand
AGAGAGAGTCAGTCAGAGAGAGAGAGAGTCAGAGAGAGAGAGAGTCAGAGAGAGAGTCAGAGAGAGAGAGAGTCAGAGAGAGAGTCAGAGAGAGAGAGTCAGTCAGAGAGAGAGAGTCAGTCAGAGAGAGAGAGAGTCAGAGAGAGAGAGTCAGTCAGAGAGAGAGAGAGTCAGTCAGAGAGAGAGTCAGTCAGAGAGAGAGAGAGAGAGAGAGAGTCCGTCAGAGAGAGAGTCCGTCAGAGAGAGAGTCCGTCAGAGAGAGAGTCGTCAGAGAGAGAGTCAGAGAGAGAGAGAGTCAGAGAGAGAGAGAGTCAGAGAGAGAGAGAGAGTCAGAGGAGAGAGTCAGTCAGAGAGAGAGTCAGTCAGAGAGAGAGAGAGAGAGAGTCAGAGAGAGAGAGTCAGAGAGAGAGAGAGAGAGAGTCAGAGAGAGAGAGTCAGTCAGAGAGAGAGAGTCAGTCAGAGAGAGAGAGGAGTCAGAGAGAGAGAGTCAGTCAGAGAGAGAGAGAGTCAGTCAGAGAGAGAGTCAGTCAGAGAGAGAGAGAGAGAGAGAGAGTCCGTCAGAGAGAGAGTCCGTCAGAGAGAGAGTCCGTCAGAGAGAGAGTCCGTCAGAGAGAGAGTCAGAGAGAGAGAGAGTCAGAGAGAGAGAGAGTCAGAGAGAGAGAGAGAGTCAGAGAGAGAGAGTCAGTCAGAGAGAGAGTCAGTCAGAGAGAGAGAGAGAGAGAGTCAGAGAGAGAGAGTCAGAGAGAGAGAGAGAGAGAGTCAGAGAGAGAGAGAGAGAGAGTCAGAGAGAGAGAGAGAGAGTCAGAGAGAGAGAGAGAGAGTCAGAGAGAGAGAGAGTCAGTCAGAGAGAGAGAGAGAGTCAGAGAGAGCGAGAGAGTCAGTCAGAGAGGGAGAGAGAGTCAGTCAGAGAGAGAGAGTCAGTCAGAGAGAGAGAGTCTGTCAGAGAGAGAGAGTCAGTCAGAGAAAGAGAGAGAGTCAGTCAGAGAGAGAGAGAGAGAGAGAGAGAGAGAGAGAGAGAGAGAGTCAGTCAGAGAGAGAGAGAGTCAGAGAGAGAGAAAGAGTCAGTCAAAGAGAGAGCGAGTCAGTCAGAGAGAGAGAGAGTCAGTCAGAGAGAGAGAGAGAGTCAGTCAGAGAGAGAGTCAGTCAGAGAGAGTCCGTCAGAGAGAGAGAGGAGAGAGAGTCAGTCAGAGAGAGAGAGAGAGAGAGTCAGTCAGAGAGAGAGAGAGAGACAGAGTCAGTCAGAGAGAGAGGGTCCGTCAGAGAGAGAGTCAGTCAGAGAGAGAGAGAGAGAGAGTCAGTCAGAGAGAGAGAGAGAGTCAGTCAGAGAGAGAGAGAGAGTCAGTCAGAGAGAGAGAGTCAGTCAGAGAGAGAGAGAGTCAGTCAGAGAGAGAGTCAGTCAGAGAGAGTCAGTCAGAGAGAGATAGAGAGAGAGAGTCAGTCAGAGAGAGAGAGTCCATCAGAGAGAGAGAGAGAGTCAGTCAGAGAGAGAGAGAGGCAGTCAGAGAGAGAGAGAGGCAGTCAGAGAGAGAGTCAGTCAGAGAGAGAGTCAGTCAGAGAGAGAGTCAGTCAGAGAGAGAGAGAGTCAGAGAGAGAGAGAGAGAGAGAGATAATCAGAGAGAGAGAGTCAGAGAGAGAGAGAGTCAGAAGAGAGTCAGAGAGAGAGAGAGAGCGAGAGAGTCAGTCAGAGAGAGAGAGTCCGTCAGAGAGAGAGAGAGTCAGTCAGAGAGAGAGAGAGTCAGTCAGAGAGAGAGAGTCAGTCAGAGAGAGAGTCAGTCAGAGAGAGAGAGAGAGTCAGTCAGAGAGAGAGAGTCAGTCAGAGAGAGAGAGAGAGTTAGTCAGAGAGAGAGTTAGTCAGAGAGAGAGTCAGTCAGAGAGAGAGAGAGTTAGTCAGAGAGAGAGTCAGTCAGAGAGAGAGAGAGTCAGTCAGAGAGAGAGTCAGTCAGAGAGAGAGAGAGAGTCAGTCAGAGAGAGAGTCAGTCAGAGAGAGTCAGTCAGAGAGAGAGAGAGTCAGTCAGAGAGGAGAGAGAGAGTCAGTCAGAGAGAGAGAGAGTCAGTCAGAGAGAGAGAGAGAGTCAAGTCAGAGAGAGAGAGAGAGTCAGTCAGAGAGAGAGAGAGAGAGTTAGTCAGAGAGAGAGTCAGTCAGAGAGAGAGAGAGAGTCAGTCAGAGAGAGAGAGAGTTAGTCAGAGAGAGAGTCAGTCAGAGAGAGAGAAAGAGTCAGTCAGAGAGGAGAGTCAGTCAGAGAGGTCAGTCAGAGAGAGAGAGAGTCAGTCAGAGAGAGAGAGTCAGTCAGAGAGAGAGTCAGTCAGAGAGTCAGAGAGAGTCAGTCAGAGAGAGAGAGAGTCAGTCAGAGAGAGAGTCAGTCAGAGAGAGAGAGTCAGTCAGAGAGAGAGTCAGAGTCAGAGAGAGAGACGAGTCAGTCAGAAGAGAGAGAGTCAGTCAGAGAGAGAGAGAGTCAGTCAGAGTGAGAGAGTAAGTAGAGAGAGAGAGAGAGAGAGAGTC